>NW_026930393.1:0-41954 GCF_032062105.1 Saccostrea cuccullata | reverse complement strand
ACAAAATTCGTCTCCCAGTGCATGTCGGATTAGACAGGTTTCACTGTATATAGTTTCATTATGATTCTAAACCGTAAAGTAACTATGTAAGTGAAGTTACTGTGTGTAAGTGTAAGTTACATGTAGAATAATGTAATTATTGTGTAAAAGCATTTAATACAAGTTCTGTAAAGCAGCGCTGTGATGTTGACCCCATTATTATCCCATTTTCATGTATGGTGGGTTATGTGGGTAATAACTTGTATGTAGATTTGAGTTTTTAACTGTGTAACTTAATGTGTTTGCAATTTCATGTTATGTAGGTCCCGTTATACGTTCTCCGTTCCAGGTTACACGTCCTACGTTACGTCCTGTGTTCAGTGTTGTATGGTGTGTGGTGTAATGGTTATGGTTACTGTGGAGCCGGAATATATACTAGGTACAGTTGTTGTAATCTAGATGAAAGTGAAAACGCTCGTGACTTTTGTTATCTACTGTAATAAGGAAGAACCCGCAACACCCAGTCGCCACATTCAGAACTATAATTTATACAAAAATCATGTCTATTGCAGCTTAATTCTGAAGAAATGTCATTATCTTGATTAAAATCTCGCATAAATAAATTATGTTCAAACATTATAGTATTTGTCTTTTAACATTCTGTTGCATGTTTTCAAGATTTTAGCCTGTTTTATCTGTGTAATTTATTGTCATCCATCCACACTTAAATCTAAGAGAAAGTGAGAAAAAAAAACATTGTCCAGATCTAGAGAGAGAGAGAGGTTCTGTACTCGGGTAATATATTTCGTAAATATAAACGCTGTCAGTTGAATTATTTTCTAATACAAGAATATTTATGATTTGTTTCCCAATTAAAATGTTTAAGCCATGATCAGATTATGCTATCGATACTAGTAGATAGCGTATAGCACGCACTTAAGTACAAATTAAGCTTGATTTGACCATGGTATGTGAAAGTGAAACTAACTTGCAAATCAATTATTTCATTTATTAATGGGAAATGAAATGATCCTATTGCTTGATCACTTTCCCCTCTCTCAATCGCTTTCCTTTTTCTCTCATTGGCTTTCCCTGCCTCGATGACTCTCTTTCTCTTTGTTTCTTTCTCTTCATTTTTTTTTACCAAATTCAGTCCACATACACATAACACAGTACTACCTTTATTATTGTATTAATTTTAAAATGTAAGAGATTGAACGTGATTCTTTCTATGTAATCCTATTTCCTGCTTATATATACTTACATATCGAATTTTCTAAATGTGTATCAGTTAATTTTTACGAAGATTATATTATAGTCTGCTTAAAAAAATGTTTAACTGTAAAAATATATACTTTTTTTTAAAGTGTTTAGATTCAGTCTCACAAATTGGGGCATGGATTTTTTATCTGATCAATTTATATACGAACTGTATGATCGTCAGTGTTGCTAATCCAAACTGTTATAGAAGTATCAGTACCGCAGCATTACAGTGCATTTATGTGACTGTACATCATTCCCTTCATAATTTTATAACAATGACCCAAAAAAAGATGTTGATATATGTGATTTGTAATTGAACTTTGCACAAAATATCAAAAAATTAACGTGGGCGACGGCTGTGGACACTGTTTTCTAAAGGAAAATCACCCTTGAAATGTGCCATTTGAAGGCTTTTTCTTTTGAAAATAAAGAAATGCTTCACATAAATGGGATCATATTTGCAAAATGGTAAACCTTCATGCCATATTCTTTCTCGATTGATCACAGTGATATACTTAACTAATACTTAAGACAGTTTCAAAATTTTTTGATGTCATTACATTTTTTGGGCGCAATAAAGCTAAAATAATACCTTCTTCTTTGTAGATTACTGATTCGATAAAAGCTAATCAAAAGACGCCCTGAAGTATGATGTCGCCGTCAAGGAGTAATATGAAAATCGGGCATGAGATTTCGTTCGAAACGTTGTTACTGTAAATATTGGCGGCTAAGAAACGGATATTGTGTAGGTAGTAATTATTACTGTAATGTTTAATTTCTTGCTACGTTAATTTATGTCGATTGATGATAACAAACACATACATTTTTAAGCGGTTAGCTTTGCTAGCTGCTTTATAGCATGTGTCGACACAGGAAACTTCCATAAGGCGCTACCTATCGACAACGCAAACTTCAACAAAGCCTCTACTTAGTACCTATGATTTGTTTCTAACACATATAACATATGTTAAATAAAATCAAGACTATCAAAACAACATAATCTTTTGGTTTTTAATTTTGTTTCTGATTTTGTTTGTCAATGAAATAAATTTATAATTGTTGTATTAAAAAAGTTTATGTATAGAAGCATTTGGTGTCGAGATTAAATTTCCGTGACATCAGTTGATGGCGATCGAGCCCTGTGACGAAATTCGAAGTGAGCATGAAGTTAAGCTGATAACATTATCAACGCGTTAGATTTAAACTTTAGGAAGAAATGTATAGAGAGAAATATATTTGAATCTAACGCTACAAGAAAACCAGTAGGCATTTCCGATTTATGTGTTAAACTGCCCTTGCAGAAATTATTCCTGACTTGAAAATGCTTCTCAGGAATTCCTAAGATGTCCTAAGAATTCCTAAGATTTCCTCACAATCTGATTTGAGGAAATCCTAGGAGTAACAATCCTGGGATTTGATTTCAGGACATCCTAGGATCTCCCAGGACTTTTTTGTTAAACATTTCAAATCCAAACCTTGCCAGGACATTTCATTGTAAAGCCAGGAGTTAATCATTTTTATGATAATCCCATTTCCTAAGACTTTTGACTTAATGTTGGGACTTTTGTAAAAAAGACAAATTAAACTTTACAAACTTGTACATGTTAATAAAATATATATATGTTAAAACAGAATGACAGGAAATTTTATTACTTTTAAAGTTTTAATGTATAATATCAAGAAAATCATAAAATGAATAATTTTCCATCATTACATATTATACTTGATTCATAGAAAGACACTGATCCTAGAACTATTATTTAAATTAAATACTTTCTGAAATATTGATGCTGTCAGGGAGGAGTTATACATGTAATATGTTTTAAAGAAAAATTGTTTACAGACAAACAATATTTCACCATTTTCAAATCACACATTTCTGAGTTGATTTTTATCCATTAGAATTTAATTCTACACTTAATCTTTAGATTGCTTCGTTCATGGGAAACTGAGTGCAAGCAAAGTTTTTTTTTTTCGAAAGCACTGGTCATACAAACTTGGCCATCTTGCAATACAACATCAAGTATTAATACAACTTTTTCTTTCTATGTAGAAGTAATATTTTCCAGAATGTTTCACTAAAAATAAAATGTTCCTCTTAACTTAAAGTTGGTTTTCAAATGGCTTTGAATTCAGAAGACCATACATGCAGAAGGATGGAGTGGTAAATTTTCTTCATCTGTCAATTTAATTTTTCACTTCGCATTTCATTTCGACAAAATAAAACATATTTTCCTCAGAGCACGTTATAAGAAATGGCTCTCCTATACCGTCATCACCTGCATACAGGTTATATATCTCTCAGGTGGTTACCAAACTATCACCTTCAAAGTCACATGCCATTTTTTCTGTATCTTCTTCTTTATCAATGTCATTTGGTTCATCAAACTTTCTTTGTCTTTACTATCTTTAACATCTTCATCCAAATCTGTATGATTTCGCTGTATATTCACCCATAACTGCCAGAGATACTATACAAAAGAGAAGTAAATATTGAGTCATTGAAAGAAGAGTACACTACACAAATTTAAATCCTACATAAACAGCATACTCAAGAAGCATGACTTGGTCTGTGACATCATACTTTCGTCACTTTCTGTCTTAAAAAGCTTGGTATTTCAAATTTTGTTGGGTTAGAATCGTGTTGTATTGAGTTTGAGAATATAATTCCTCATATTTTGATATTGAGTATTGCTTTTATTTAACGAGGAAAATCTAAAAAAACGCAGTAAAACTAATAGAGTTTCCTGAAAATTTTATCCACATAAACAGAGATCCAAAAAACTTTTCAAAGGTTTTTGACCAAATTCGAGTCGTAACATAACTATTAAATACGATAAAAATGCGCTTTCCCTATAGGTTTTATCGCCAGATACACTAATTTTCATTCAGCACTTAGCAATAAAATACTTACAGACATCGTGACAGGCTTGTAGATGCGAAGAAAAGTCGTTGTTTATAGACTGGCCTGCCTGTCTGATATCCGATATACATATATTTCCTGCGTACGGTAAAGACAGGCAATACCAGTCTACGTTGTTTACAGCACAATGTGACAACTTCACGATCCGCCATATTTGTGTTTGGACGGTTTCCATGCAAATTGCTCTTGGCCTAAATGTATCATCGTGGTTCTTCGAAAATATTTTCTTCTGTAACACTTTCTGTTAGTAGAATTGGTTGATCAAGGGTATTTATATTTTATTTTTTTAATATGCGGGTCGTTTGTCACTGATAAAAAACTTACGTGTTTTTTTTAACAAGATTCTCGGGAAAATGTCGGGATATTTCTTAAAGGTGTACAAAATACCCCTACACCGTGTCTGCAGCATTCTCTCGCGCAAACTTCCGAGAGGTGGTACAAAAAAGTGATCTTCGATCAATTAGTACCTGATGTATAAATTATATTTTACTGTCAACTCAGCTTTGAAATTTATTTTGTCAGAAAATATTCGCTAAAATAGATTTTCTTTTTGTAAAAAAAAAAAAAAAACGTAAATTCACATGAATCACAAATTATTTTCAAGAATAAACAAACCGAATTTTCTTGGTGTGGCACGAAATAACGGCGCGTCGATTTACCCAAATGGACCCAAATGGACCCAAATGGACCCAAATGGAACCCAAATGGACCCAAATGGAAACTCAAATGGACCCAAATGGAAATCAAATGGAATATTAAATATGTATTATCGTATTTTAATACTTATTTAAATGATGAAAATAAATGAACTTACAGTTACAAATGGATTTTTTTAACTTAATAATCTGTAATATTGTATCTTGAAACACGAAGTTTTGACAGTATTCTATATACCGGCAAAATTATTTGGGGGTAGGGGCAGGGGGTAGGCATGGCCTCCAACCCCCCCAACCCCCACCTCCACCTCCGTTCCTACGGCCATAAAAAATATCAAATACTTCAGTTTTGTATTCAAGTATGTTAAATTATATACAAATAGAATTAAATCACATTTTTCAAAATACAATTGAAGAAAATAATGATATTATAATATTCTTTATTTGTTTTAATTTCATTATTTTCTATATTTCAAATAAGTTAAAACTTGAAATACGATATAATATATATATTATATATTCCATTTGGGTCCATTTGATTTCCATTTGGGTCCATTTGAGTTTCCATTTGGGTCCATTTGGGTTCCATTTGGGTCCATTTGGGTTCCATTTGGGTCCATTTGGGTAAATCGACGCACCCCGAAATAACTTTACACCGTCCTGTATCATCCTCTCGCGAGACTTCATCGAGAAGCGCAAAATAGGAGTTCAAGGAGCGGCAATGTTTAGAGAGACTGGTGAAATGCAATGAAATGCACAACTTACGCCCATGATTGACTCTAATTCTTCACATAAACCATGTTCTCTCTCCCAAAAATCTTGGTTTCGCTAGGAGTGCAGTAAAGGGAATGTTGGAAGAAGTGTAGATATCATGGCCACAGACCAGTGGGGTAAGTGGCGAGTGGTTCCTTGTAATATGTATTTAAACACACAAATATTGTTGAATAATTTAGTGCATGTGATGTGTTGTATAATATTTCAATACTGAAACAGAAGAAACGATTTGAATATGTGTAAAAGGTTTTTGTGCATACTGTGATTCAGTCTAGTCCATGAAGATCAAACGTAGATACACAGTGAAATATTTCCAGGTTTTGCATGTTTAAATTTAGTAAGCAGAAGACTTATAAACAAATATTTATTATCAGTTACTGTTAAATTTGCATTGAATGTTTTGACATGGTGTAAATTTTGGAATTATACTCTTAAATAAAGCCTTCATTGCATTGTTATCTTCTAGCTTAAACCTTGAAGCCTGGCAAGGATTATGAGACTGGAAACTCCCATTGAGACTACCAAATGAAGAGAAAGTTTCAGGTATCTTGTAATCTTTTTTTAAAATTTTCTTTTGTAAACTTGAAAGAATAGACGGATTTCACATTCCTAAGAGTTATCTCCTGTTGTCGGCGTAACACTCATTTTTCCCACTTTGTCCTTTGTAAGTTACCTGGAAATATTTTTATTTTCAGATATTTATATCTAACAATATCGGTCTGTAACTGTATTGCCAGAATATGGGGCAACTTTAAAAAAGTATTTAACAAATTCATACATACTATATTTCTCAGATACTGACCCATAAAGTTGGTAAGGTAATAGAGGGGAAACAGTTTCTTAAGCCGATTGACCCTGGATTAACCCCGCAAAGGGGAATAACTTTTGTAAATGTGAAAGTCGTCTATGAAAGTTTATGGTACATTTCAATCTCTGTAACTTATATTAAGTTGGGAAAACTGACGCAGATGTCGTAGAACTCATAAGATAATATTCACAAAATTTAGAACAGAAAAATGAAAAAATCAGCAAGAAATATCAATGACAGCCATCATTAAAATTAATTTCAGCTAGATTACAAAAGAACAAATATATACACATCTTATAAAAAATTTTATTGATAACTTTGCAGACTGTTTAACTCGGACTAAGGGAAAAGAAGCAAATTACAACAAGGAGAATATTGCCGAGAAAGGTAAGCTGTTCAAATAATGTTAATGTATGATTTTAATGTTCTGTTTACACGGAGAGTTTAATTCACAGTATTTTAATGCCAAGTAAATTGACTTCATACGACAGCTGTGGTAAAGCGGTTAACTATTCATTGCGAATTAAAATTTTATTTTCTACAAAAAGGCTATTCAGTAAGATTATTATTTACATCATTTGTAAATCACGTCATGTATGCAATTGATTAACATACCTTATTCCTTATGCAAGTGTGAATAAAATAAATCTTTTGAGAAAAATAGTTCATCTTACTTGGGCAAACACATATTTTTATGGACTGGTAGAATCTGAAAGCTTGGTACATGTAGCATCTTTGGCTACTAAATTTTACAAGTTTGATTTTTATCCCCTAGAAATAATTACATATTTAGACTAAACAATGGAATACATTAAGTAAAATTTTATTTTAGCAAAGACAAGTGAAAAGTCGAGTGAAGAAAAAGCAAACAAGGCTTCACGATCTGCAACTAGGCCACTGGCGATGAAGAAGAAAAATGTACAGCTAAAGAAGATACATCAGTGATCAACTAAAGCTGGGTGACTTATATTGGATTGACGAGGTGCAGGGGGTATATTAATTTGGATCTGTTTATCTTTGTCAATCTGTCTGTCTGTAACACTTTGTTCTCTTAACATTTCCAAAAAGCCATCAGATATTGCAATGACGTTTTATATTATAACTCATTTTGACGATCCCACTGCAGAACTTGATGAATCATCAATACAAATTTAATATTGTTTATAAATTAAATATTACCCTTATATATTTTGAAGTGAAATGGTCAGGGGGGATAAATAAAAATAAAAATAAAATAGTATTGCATTATACCAATTATTGTGAAAGTTGAGAAAATATATTTATTGTGGTAAATTACTACATTCACATTGAAATGTAACTATTAATTCCAATTTGGTGTATACAATAGCAGTTACTGTATTATTGTAATTGTTTATTACATACTTCAGTTTACATCTACGATAAAGATATTAAATTGTGAAAAAGTTAATTTGTTACATCTACTGTAAATATTTGTACATTTTTAGCATATTTCTCTATGACCCTGAAATTTTTATTGTATTTTTTTTTTTCAATGCAATTAATGCAATGATTAAATTTTTGTTAACAGAAATAATAACTGTAGATTAATTGTTTTGTTTTAGTCATTTGGTACAATTTTTATTTAGAGAATGTCCTAGAATATCCCAGGTTAGTGGATGTCCTAGGACATTCCAAGTAAGTGTATATCCTAGGATATCCCAGGTATTCCTGGGACATTTTATTCCTGGGAAATCTTGGCATTTTGATTCTTGGGATTTTTCTAGAACCCCTTTTGGGACAGTCCAAGGAAATCCCAGGAATTCCTGTTCCAAAAACATCTCAGGAAATCTCCCAGGTATTCCTGGGACATTTTATTCCTGGGAAATCTTGGCATTTTGATTCTTGGGATTTTTTCTAGAACCCCTTTTGGGACAGTCCAAGGAAATCCCAGGAATTCCTGTTCCAAAAACATCTCAGGAAATCTTAGGATTAATCCTAAGATTTTTTCAAGATATCCGAGGAATAAATCTCAAGATTATCTTAGGATTTCTTAGGACATCTCAGGAATATTCTGCAAGGGTGAAGCCTGAATCGAACAGGGGGTCAAACTGGCGTTGGACACCTTGTGTACTTATATATAGAGGGGATAGAATGTTTCGATATTTGGCTAATTTAGAGACTTACCGATAAAAATTCAGGTGCCTGTGATTAATTCTAAGGCTACTCTCATGGACAATAAATATTTCACCGAATTATGCTATTGGGCAGAGGAAGGACGGGTTAATTACTGGCTAAAGGGGTTGAAGGTTATTACCAACTGCAAAAAATTCGGAGAATCTCTCAATCGAGTTTCATTTTCCAAAATATCAAGGCATCCCTTTTATTAAATAAAGTTATACTAGTACACGAAGAAAGACTTTATATAAAAATACTGAAGTAAGTTGTACAGTTATGGATTATTTTCATAATGAAACGTTTGTTTTCTTCTCCTTTTTTTCTCAATTGAAATTATTTAATAGATGATAAAAGCTTTGTTGCCAGGGAAAAAATCATTTTCAAAAATTGGGAATAGATAGAATGAACCCACCTGCTGACCCGCAGTGAGCCTACGATACTGAACCTCTCTGATATTACCGTAATTAATTCTCTGCTCGTCCATCCGTTTTTCTCGGACTAGCCAGCTAAAGATCTATGTACAGTACTCCAAATCAATTAATCTAAAGAATTTGAATTATCATTTTATTTTATTTTTGAGTTGTTTGTTATAGAGGCTTTATAGTTACATAATTTCAAAATCAATAGAGCATGAAAGCTAATAAAATTGCCAACATCAACATAATTTTTTTTTCGTTCTGAGCACTTTTGGATGCCACCAATGGAGACAATTAGGGAGAAATTTTTGAAATTGAACTTTCTGTTTTTCAAATTGAAAATCGTAGGTTGATATTTTGAATAAAACATTTGTGACATCAGTCTGGGATGTTATTGGTTATATACCATTTAGTTAAGTGCTACAAAATTCATTGTGTCTGCTTCTTCGCTGATGACATTGGAAAAAGATATGCATGCCTACTTAATATCATCGTTCAATGCATTTTTTGTGGTTGTACACTGTACTTATTTGATGAAAGCATGCTAACTGCTTTTCAGTGCTTTCAGTACTTTGATTAATATTTCAAAGAGGTCTTCAGCGGGATATATATTCGTAACACAGTCAGTAAGTGACTTAAGGGAAATCCGTATTGGGACTAGGCTTCGCCTCGCTCTCAACAGATTTCCATTTCACACCCTGTATGACTCCGTATTAGGTCACTTACTGACTGTGTGACTTATAATATGTTTTTCACATTAGTCCTCGTGTTTCAGATTGCAGATTCGTGCATTCAAAAAGCCTACTGTTCATTGATCCACGTTTATCATGAACTTCAACATCCCCATGTTTTAAGGGCAAAAATGCCGTGCTCCCTGAGATTTTCTGGATATTTTTTCCTCTTAATGTGTGAAATAACTTTATTTAACAGATTTTGCATGACCATTGTATTTTGTATTGAAATGATGTTAAAGTCAATGTTGAATTAATTACACGGCTTTTTGGGGTCATTGTTATAAAATTACACTAGGAATGAAAAAAAAATATGTATGACTTATACGTATCAAATAAAAATATGACGATTTTTGTTTGTAAAGTATAAATTTTAAACTAGAACTGTCCAAACGGGACAAAATACCTCCCGCTGGGTTTTTCAGAGGTAAGTTTTTCTATAATAAAGATATGTATCAAACACAAATTATGAAATTTTTCTAACAGTGACCTTGAACGTCCCCAAATGACCTCAGGTCAAGGTCATGACACATCCTTGGGTCATGGGCAATCTTTGAGTGAAAGGAGAACCTATCATGTTTATCCATAAGAAAGATATAGACCGGACACAAATTACGAAATTTTTCGTCCAGTGACCTTGAACTTCCTTATATGACCTTGGTTCAAGGTCATGACACACCCTTGGGTCATGGGCAATCTTTGTGTGAAATGAAAACCTAAGAAAGATATGGATCGAACAGGAATAATGAACTTTTTCTTCCAATGACCTTGAACTTCCCCAAATGACCTTGGGTCAAGGTCATGACACATCCTTGGGTCATGGGCAGTTTTTGTGTGAAATGAGAACCTACCAAGTTTATCCATAAAAAACATGTATCAAACATGAATTTTGAAATTTTTCTTCCAGTGACCTTGAACTTCTCCAAATGACCTTAAGTCAATGTCATGACACACCCTTGGATCATGGGCAATCTTTGTGTGAAATGAGAACCTACGAAGTTTATCCATAAGAAAGACACGAATTATGAAATTTTTCTTCCAGTGACCTTGAACTTAGAATTACCTGAGGCATATCATGTATGTAACAGTAAAATTAGTAGTGTATGTAATACTGAACAAGAAATAATTGATATTATAACTATACTTCCTACAAATAAAGCTATTGGTCATGATAATTTTAGTCATAAGATGTTGAAATCAGCAAAGTTTACTATTGCTGAACCTCTTTGTTTATTGTTTAACAGATCTCTAAATGAATATATTTTTCCCTCTGCTTGGAAATTAGCAAATGTACTTCCTCTTTTTAAAAAAGAAGATCCTTCTGTGATGTCTAACTACAGACCAGTGTCATTGTTGAGTTGTGTTGGGAAAATCATGGAAAGAGTTGTGTTTAAATATATTTATAAATATTTTCATGACAACAATCTTTTTACCCGGGCATTCAACAGTATACCAGCTGATAGAAACATATATATGATAATATTGTTAAAGCTATTGATGATGGAAAATTTTGCTGTATGATTTTTTGTGATCTATCCAAAGCATTTGATCGTGTTTGGCACAAAGGTCTTCTATTTAAGCTTGAGACAGAGTTATCTGAACTGTCGATACCAAAGGGTGATGCATCGTAACTTATTATCAACACCCAAACCCTTATATGCTGGTGTTCCCCAGGGCTAAGTTTTAGGACCACTTTTGTTCTTAATTTATGTTAACGATGTTGCAGATAATATGGTTACTTTTTGTAGATTATTTGCTGATGATAATTCTTGGCAGCATTCGTCTCAAAATATGAAAAGAATTGAAAGAGACTTAAACAAAGATTTAAATGCTCTGGATCTATGGTCTAAAAAATGGTTATTGAAATTTAATCCCTCTAAAATTAAAGTAATAATGTTTAGTACAAAGAAAAATATAGAATATCCTAAGCTTCTTTTTCAACAATGTGAACTAGAATTCATTACTGAACACAAACACCTCGGAGTACTATTTTCACATGATGCCAGTTGGTCACCACATATTGATAATATTCTGTCTATTGTCTCCAAAAAATTGTCCCTTTTGAAAAAATTAAAATTTAAAGTAAATCGTAAAACACAGCTCTCACTCATGTATACATCATTCATAAGACCGCAACTTGAATCCGCTTCAGTGGTGTGGGGGTGCTGCCAACAGGGTGATAGTGATAAGTTAGAAAAACTTCCACTTTATGCAGCTAGAATTGTAACAGGGTTAACAATTATAGCTTCCAAAGATTCACTTTATTTTGAAACGGGATGGGAACCGCTTAGTTGTAGAAGACAAGAAGCTAGATTAAAAACAATGTTCAAACTTCATAATAATTTAGTGCCAGAATACTTAATGGACATACCCCCAAATATGCGCCGTAACACATCTATCTACTCGACAAGAAATTCTCAAAATGATGATATTCCAAAGTGTCGATTACAAACTTTTAAGTCTACGTTTATTCCTACTGTAGTTAACGAATGGAACTCCATTCCACTAGAAACTCGAAATTTACAGTCAATGTCGAAATTCAAATCCAGAATTAGCAATAAACAAGAGGCACAAGGGCCTTGAATCGCTCTTCCAATAAATTGTACAACCTATCACTTGTATTTGAAGCCTCTAACCCTAAGTATCCTAAGACCAAAGTTGCACCACCTGACAAAGTTTGATGATTCTTAGCCAGTAAGGACTACTTCTTGGTCTACATTCTTGGAAAACCCAAAATGCATCAACTTACACAGTTTGATTATTCTAAGCCAACAAATACCTAAGATACTTATATATATACATAAAATGTCGAAAGTAGGTCACTGTGGCCTACTTTTGGTTGATATTCTCCGAAAACCCAAGATGCATCAACTGACAAAGTTTGATGATTCTGAGCAAATAAGTACCAGAGATACTTAAATATAGCCATAAAATGTTGAAAGTAGGTCACCATGACCTACATTTTAGTAGACATTTTTCAGAGTCCAAAGATGCATCTGCTGACTAAGTTTGATGATTCTAAGCCAATAAATACCTAAGATACTTAAATATAGCCATAAAATGTCGAAAGTAGGTCACTATGACCTTATTTTTGGTCGACACTCTCCGAAAACTCAATATGTATCAACTGACAAAGTTTGATGATTCTAAGCCAATAAATACCTAAGATACTTAAATATAGCCATAAAATGTGAAAAGTAGTTCACTGTGACCTAATTTTTGGTCGTCACATTCCTAAAACCCAAGATGCATCAACTCACAAAATTTGATGATTCTAAGCCAATAAATACCCAAAATATTAAAATATAGCCATAAAATGTCGAAAGTAGGTCACTGTGACCTTTTTTTTAGGTCGTCACTCTCCAAAAACCCAAGATGCATCAGCTGACAAAGTTTGATGATTCTTAGCCAATAAGTACTGGAGATACTTAAATATAACCATAAAATGTCAAAAGTAGGTCACCGTGACCTAATTTTTAGTCGTCACTCTCCGCAAACCCAAGATGCATCATCTCACAAAGTTTGATGATTCTATGCCAATAAATACCTAAGATACTTAAATATAGCCATAAAATGTCGAAAATAGGTCACCATGACTTAAATTTTGGTCGACATTTTACAGAGTCCCAAGATGCATCTCCTTACCAAGTTTGATGATTGTAGGTCTGAAGGTAATCAAAAAATGCCTTTTAAACAATTTGAAAACATATGCCTGCTAAATTCTAAAAGTAGGTCACACTGACCTACTTTTTCTTAAATATGTTTTAAGGTCCCAAGATGCAGCAACTTACAAGATTTGATAATTCTAACCCTTTCAGTGCCTGAAATAATGGGATTAAATGTTTTTAAAAGGTTAGGTCATAAAGTTCAAAAAGTAGGTCACGGTGACCTACTTTTAGGTTGACCTTGTTCAAGGACCCAAGATGCATCAACTGACAAAGTTTGATTATCATAAGCCTTTAAGTGTCCAAAATATGCCTTCAAATCAATTTGAAAACAAATACCCGCAAAATTAAAAAGTAGGTCACCGTGACCTACTTTTGAATTAACATGATGTGAAGTCCTAAGATGCATCAACTTACAAGATTTGATGACCCTAGCCCTTATAGTAAGCAAAATATAAACATTTTTATTCATTGCAAATTAAGGTCAACTTTAAAGTGACCTTGAGGCCACGCCCTTTGCCCCAGGGTCATGCCTTGAACAATTTTAATCTTCAACATATCCTGATCCTTGTATGTAAGTTTGAAAACCTGCCTGGTGGTTCTGGAGAAGAAGATTTTTTAGTACACTACCTGAGGATATTTTAACATAAGTTTCAGCTTTTCTGGCCCAGTGGTTCTTGAGAAGAAGATTTGCAAAGACTTTTCCTTTTTATTTCTATGTAATACAAGGGGCGTTCAATAAATAATGTCATTAGCTCGATGACATCCAACTTAGTAGTCATATGACATAAAGCTTGATTTTCTCTCAATATTGAATTTTTAATGAATTTATAACAGTTTATTTGACCACTTTTCATCACATAGTTTTATCATGAGAAGCTGGGAAACAAGGGCTATTCGAGACACTGCATTATAAATGAATGGTTAAGAATCAGTAAACTAGAGTGAAATAAAAGCTTCATTAAAGCTGCTGTAAAACTTGTTAAAAATCCCAAAGAAATATTCACTGAAATATGTGACATTTACAGCAACCGATGCCTGTTCTATAGACAAATTAGCAGCTGGATTTCAAAGATCAAAAATTATATAATGGGCATCAAAAATGTTGACCCTCCTTGCCAACAAAAATTATAACAACTTATGTACTGTTTGCCAAATTTCAACAAATAATATTTGATGTTGTATGATTGACTTTAAGAAACTTAGAAAATTTAATAGACATCATATCGGGAGTAGATTACACTGTTTTTAAGAAACGTTTGACAGTAATTAAGCTTGGTACTCTAAGGTCACCCTGTATTTTGAAAAATGAGTGAAAACGACAGCGTGTACAAAAGTCTTAACAATTATTTTAAAATACCAGTAATTGAAGTAATCCACGTTTGTTTTATATTAAAACAGATACTGGAACATGAATCTATTGCTTAAAACCATTAAAACAAAATTTACCATGAGGTGTACTTGATAAAAACGGCGAAAGTCTATCAAGAGCAAACGTATGCAAGAGCACAAAAACAGATTTATATGCAATTTTCTTAAATATTGGTGGTATCATTGTTCAAATTCGTATTCGGGGAGACAGTTTAATATCTTGAGGTGTCTAGAAAGCATTTTTTTGCAAAGAAATCGAAAGGTTCATCAGAGAAACAGTGCTCCAAGTTGCGACTAAAATGGTCGCATTTGCGACCAAAAAATTGAATTTGCGACTAGAAATGAAAACACACTCGCATTTTTGCGACTGAGAAAATTTGGGCTGGAAACTTCCAATTTTTAAGATTGGGATCGAGATTTCATTTGTCAAGATTCTCTATCAAGAAAATGTTTGAAGACATATACTTAAATACACTTTACAAAGCGTTGCATGGACTTAGATCACGTAATGTTATGACAGCATGGCATGCTGTACAAAGTTTGATAGAACCTGAACCAGAGACGTCGTCAAATAATGTTCCTGATAGAATGGCATCCAAACTTCGTACACTTTTTAAGATCCGACCTTGTTATTGAAGCATTTGATCAATTGCTTACATATTGCAATGAATCATGATTGTATTATCATGTTAATAAAGAGTGTTTTGGCGACATTTATAATGACTGTGTAATGAGTTATGTACGTAGTAGTAAGTAAACATGACAAACAGCAGGCAAAGTCCTGTCTCAACAGCTTTCAAGCTTGTATTTTCATTTGATAATATTTTATTTCTGTAACCAGATTACCTGTGTTCTTCTGTACAACCATATTAAAGGGTACATGTACAAGTATTCAATAAAAATATTTCATTCAACCTAGCAATTTTTCATAGTCACAGAAATAAGTAATCTATGATATAATAAAGACAAAATACATATCCTTATCTAAATTATGAAGTTTTATTCACAAAATTTATTTTTTTATGGCGAGTGAAATATTTTATTATGGCGACCAAAAATTCTAAAATGGCGACCAAAAATTTTTTTAGGTCGCCATTTTGCGACCTGAGAGCAAATGTGACTTGGAGCACTGAGAAAGGACCCAGAATCAGAAATCCACTACATTGAATTTCTTCATAACAGCGTTTAAACCTGCATTCCCTAAAGAGTAATAGGGTTTACATGATAAACAGAAAGTTAATGTTTTTTCACATTAACAATATTTGCCAGATCTTTGACCTTTTGACTTGTTTCTATTTCCAAACTTGAATAAAACACCTTTCAGAAGGAAAAACCAAGTCCAGGAAATCATTGGATCTGCCATTTTCCAGTATACTAAGGGTCATACCCAAAAATGATTTCTAAAAACAATCAGAAATTGGATAAAGAATGTTACGTACATGTGTTTGAATTAATATAGATTAATAAGTAAAATCATGAAGACTAAATCATCGAAAAGCGTCGTTTGCTTCTTTCTGAGCTCTAATGACATTATTTATTGAACGCCCATCGTACTTTGATTTCCCATTGTGACCCCGTCCTACCCCTGTGGGTCATGATTTGAACAATTTATAATCTACACTGTCCCAGGATGCTTCAGTACAAGTTTCAGTTTTTCTGACCCTGTGGTTCTTGAGAAGAAGTTTTCAAAGACTTTACCTATATATTTCTATGTAAAAGATTGGTTCCCATTGTGGCCCCGCCCAACCCCCAGGGGTCATGATTTGAAAAACTTAGAATTTACACTACCCCAGGATGCTTCCACATAAATTTCAGCTTTTCTGGCCCACTGGTTCTTGAGAAGAAAAATTTCAAAGATTTCTCCTATATATTAATTTCTATGTAAAACTTTGATTCCCAATTGTGGCCCCGCCCACCCCAGGGGGCATGATTTGAACAATTTAGAATCTACGCTATCCCAGGATGCTTCATATAAGTTTCAGCTTTTCTGGCCCTGTTTTTCTTGAGAAGAAGATTTTCAAAGATTTTCTCCTATATATTTCTGTATTTATAAAAGTTTGATTCTCCATTGTGGCCCCGACCAACCCCCGGGGGTCATGATTTGAACAATTTTGAATGTACACTATCCCAGGTTGCTTCCAGATAAGTTTCAGCTTTCCTTGCTTAGTGGTTCCTGAGAAGAAGATTTTAAAAACCCCACCCTATTTTGGTCTTTTCTTAATTATCTCCCCTCGTGAAGTGACTTAGCCCTTCATTTTAACAATTTGAATTTCCCTTCACCAAAGGATGCTTTGTACCAAGTTTGGTCAAAAGTGACCCATTGGTTCTTGAGAAGAGGTCGAAAATGTGAAAAGGTTACGGACGGACAGACGGACGACGGACAAAATGTGATCAGAAAATGTGATTATAAAATTGTTTACAGGCAAATAGAAGGACGGACAGACAGACAGCTAGATTGATGACGGATTGCACTACTATCGCATAAGGCTTTCTTGTCTCTTTGATAAAACTTTCACAGAACTTTCACAGAATCTTCCTTTTGTAAGGGCATAGATTAAATAAATTTTAACCATGTTTTGAATATAAATAAAGGATATGTTCCTTAATTTGAAATGTGCTACTGCTTCCTTTAAATTGAGAGCGTGGATTTATAGGTACACAAAAAATTTGGTAAAAGTCAAACATATTTCGACATAGGGCTATTTACCTGAAATTTTAACTATTTAAACGCAAATTCTATGCAAAGCAGCAGTACTTTTCAGAAGGTACAAAGTAAGCAGAAACAATTAATAGCTTGAATTTTTACTTTCAAATAGGGTATGCCCTTACGATATTAATATTTGTTAATGACCTACATTCAGTACATTCAGTACACGTACTATGCATTCATCACCTGAAAGTACTTTGACCTGACCAAACTTCATATAGTACAGAGTAGGTTATATTATGCTATTTCCATAAGTATTTAAGTTATGTCATAAAATAAAAGCTTAATAATAATAAATTCAGTTTAAAAAAAAATTTCCGTTTTCGCACTTTTATTTTCCGTTGATTTCTCATAGTAAGTCTGAACTGTGCTGCCTTGTTATATTTCAGTATAAATCTTTCAATGCCTATTGCCATCGGAACCAATGTTGATATGGTTTGAATTAAATTAACCTGATGATGATATCACACGTTTCAGTTTTTCTGTTCCAACAGTTTATCAGGTTTTTTATGAACTTTAATATCCTATATTGGCATTACCCTACCCCCCAAAACTGGTCTAGTGGTTTATCAGGTCTTTTATGAACTTTAATGTCCTATTGTGGCACTACCCTACCCCTTAGAACCAAGATTTAAAGAAATTAGAATTAACACACACTATCATAGGAAGCGTTCTCACAAGTTTAATTTTTTTCTGGCATAGAGGGTCTTGTTATGATGATATTTTTTGTGACTTCTAATGACTTTTCCTTGATTATCTCCCATTGGAAGTAAGAATGGTCCTTCTATACACCCTATTACAGGCAACTGGGACTGCTAATGCAACTGTGACAACAGATAGCAAAGTTGTTTTTCACTATGAGAACTAATTTATATGTAATCATATATTTTTGACTATTTATTGTATTATCATTTGGTGTTTTCCAGTTTTGATCTTTCCTTAAACATTTTCTTCTGTTTAATACAAAACCATGATTTCTTATAAAAAAAAATAAAGAACAGAATAAAATTAAATTTCAATACAAGTTCAAGAACAAAAATGAAATTGTCAAATTAAGCTTACAGATATAAAACTGGGTGTGTCTTTGAAATTTCTAAATTTTAACCTAAGCGAAAGACAAATTGTAACAACTTGGTTAATTTTTGGCCCATACCATGGTACTTAAGGAGTAAAACATAGCAAATTTTTAAAGAGGAACAACAGATACAGAGACGGATGAATAGCCACAGGACAACGGATGATCTATAAAGCTCACTTGAGTTTGCAGCTCAGGTAAGCTATCAATATCAAAGACAAGAATTATTATCCATATTTTGCCCACAGTCATCAACAAAAATAAAACCCAGTTCATTTTGTAAAGACTGTAACCAATCTCATAACCTAAAAGGTCAGAAGTCTTTTTTTCTGTAAAATATGGCAGTACTTTTACATTCTCATGGTAGGTTGGATTTTTGTTCATTCCTTTTATAATTTACATTATTTAAGACAGAATACTTACATCTTTAGATTTTTTCTCTGTGTGTGTGACAACAAGAAACAGTGGTGCCTTTTTGCCTCCAAATGTCTTGATCGAGGTTATCCAAAACTTCAAGTAGTCTAAAAGAAACAAAGGTATAAAGGAACAAATAAAGCGTAATGATAAAACTATAATTCTTTAATGAGACTGTTACAAGCCCTACTGGGTAGTACTAAGAGCAAAGGGAAAGAAAAGTAGCACTTTGATTTAAATTTTTGCAAAGCAGTAAATAGAATGTATACGTTTACTAGGTGTATAATCTGCACGTGTGCCATGTTATATCGAAATCAGACCAAAACTGTAAGAGAAGTAGCATTTTGAAAATATTTCACAGATTGAAATTTCTATTTTTATTAGTCATTGCAACACTGATCATTAAAATCAGAATCCCATATTAAGAATTATGTATATTAGTGCAGTCTGCTTGTATGCCAAGTTATACTGTAATCAGCCAAAAACTCAGGGTGGAGTAGTGTTTCGATTTTTTTTTTACAGACGGACGACTTAGTAGACAGACATACAGACAGACAGACGGACAGATGACGGATACCTTACTTTTGCATAATACATTTCGGTCTCTGATCAGTAAAGCTAAAAAATACATACAGGTGTGTCTGATAAGAGTAAGCTCTACAGCCTTTTACTTACAACCATGGGAAAAAAATGTTGTATCAGAACTTCATCATTTTTTACACTACTTTAACAGAATTAAATGAAATACCGGTAATAATTATATCCTTAATATAAAGTTATTCAAAAAAGAAATAAATATGAACTGCAATTTTTTTTTTACATAATACTTCCTTTAGTATCTACAACCTTTTTTCTATGATATCTGAATTGAAGAAAAAAATATATCATAATATATTGTACTTTTGTACGGTAACCAGTGTATTTGGAGAAGTTTAGCCAGGTTCAATGGTCACACCAACAGATTCATTATTCCTGGTTACTGATCACCAATTCATGTGTCAAGTTCAAAGAAACGAACCGATACCTGCCACAAATGATTGTATTAAACACATACATTTATAGGCTTTTGCTTGGGATAAAACTCAGGGCCTCTGGCAAGCCAGTCCAGTGATCTTCCAATTGAGCTTAAGGATTAACCTACTAGCCCTGCATCTGTAATTAACACTACCACATGAAAACATACATGTATGAGATAGATTTTATATATAATTACTGTAGTAATTAATGATTTTTGGTGTAGCGTGTTATTTACTGCTGATCACTATAAGTTGAAAATAACTGAAATTTTGACCTATAAATTCTATGGGACTATTTTTTCAATATCTTTTGTTAGAGCTTAGAAGAGTTTTAAATGAAGAGTTTTAAATGAAGCTAGGGATTTTTTGGAAATTGTCATAGTAAAGTACTGAGAGGGCCTAAAGTTGGTAAAGAGTTCTATGGGAAAATAATTAAAGGTTTTTTCCCTATAACTGCTTCGATAAATCCCCATGTTTGATCATGTACTTGTTGAACGAATATGCTTGCAACCAATACAAATAATCTACGTTTGTAGAGCATTTGTTCAGAAACTGAAAGTACATACAAAATAAAACTGAAATGTGATTTATTTTGTTCCAGGGGAAAATTCATTTTCCATGTGGGCAACCAGTAGTTTGTTTTACAAAAGAACTCTACTAAGACCTAAAAAATTTTGTAAAATTAAGTATTCTCAGACTGATAAAAATTGGCTATGTTAAAAATATTTTACTTCATTCCTTTTTAAAAGATGAAAGACATTTTTTAATATATTCAAAGTTACAAACAGAATTAATCTTCATTGTAACTTCTTTTTTAAATATCAAATGGCCCACAGCAAATTTTATCTGCTTTTGTAAGTGCGCGAGTGGTTATCCACAACTCCAGTTGACCGGTTTCGACCAAATAAATTTACTTGTGCATTCTTATAATATGTTGGTGATCTGTCTGTTCTATTTAAGTTTATTACTTTTGATCCAAACCCTATTGAATACCACGTAGTATCCACTCGTAAGAATCTTTCGCAATTTTAACTTCAAGGTTTTGGTCTCCAGCTTTAATTTTGTTTTGTAAATAGTCTTTATAGTAAGCAAAATATCAACATTTTAATAAAATTAATTTAATTGCTGGACAACTTTGAAGTGACCTTGAGACCATGCTGTTTGAACTATGGAATTTCCCCATGATTTTAATCTACAACATTAGTTCTTGACAAGAGATTTTTAAGCAACCAGTACTTTTGTTTTATTTTTTCTAATTATCTCCCTTTGTCTAAGGGTCACGACCCAGCGCTTTTTTTTATACATGGAAGCTTTTACGCCAAGGATATGTGGTAACAAATTTGACAAAAATTGACTAAGGGGACCTTGAGTTATGGTTTATTGTAAAAAGTTTATGCACACTTAACAATGCATGCCGCACACCGAACGAATGGCAATAGTAATAGCACTTTGAGCCTTTGACTCATAAGAGCTAAAAATCTATCATTTTACAAGTGTCTTACCTTTGTAAGTCCACACGGAGAAGATTGATCCTTCTTGATTGTCTTTCTCTTGATCCACCACATCCTCAAACTTCTTAGTCATGTCCAACACAAGGATAAAGAAGGCCTTTGGTGTTACGTAAATTTGGTGACAGGCATAATACGCTAACTGACCAGCAAAATCCAGCATGCTAACAGTTGGTAACTTCTCTTTTTCAGCCAAGATTTTCTGAAAAATTTCCTCTTTCACCATAGCTGTAGCTTCCTGTGAGATAAGACTGGCCATTACCTCTACTGTGTTCTCTTCTTCTGTGTCCTCCGTTGATGAACTAGGCATTTCCACACTCTCTTCTTCCTTTTCTTCTCGGCTATATAAAACGACTTCAGTGCTTTTATCAGTACTTCCTACTTCCAAATTTTCTCTTTCATTTGCATCAGAGCTGGCAACGGCACTACTGCTTGGGTCTGGTTTCAAATCTGCAGCATTTATCCTGATAAATGACTTTAATGGTGAGTCATCATCGGCCACTGAAAAACAGGAATGCTATTATTTAGTTCTGTTTTCATTTAGCACATCATAGATTAATTATTTAGGCAAAAAAATTTTTAACTTGGTTCTCAGTCCTGTTTTCTTAAGAATATAAAATGCATGAGGGACATTTTTTTTTTCTTTTTATCTTATGAAAAACAGATGCGGGATTTTTTTTATAAAGATATAATTTCAACACTAAATTTTTAGTCCAGTGTTTTAGCATCAAGTGTAGATATCAAAAAAATCTATTTCCTGCTTCTTTCTCTTTTCTATTGTATCTTCTACATCTACTTCCTGACAATTCATATAATGAAACGATGTTATCCTAAAAACGAGATGTGTTAAACTTACTGAACCCAACAGTGATGCTGGTCAATTGCTTACGTAACACAACTAATATAAGTGTTTCAGCACTATAAATAGTGCTTAATATGATTTTATTAAACTTTGTCAAATCCCTTAGTCTTTGGTTTACCACACTATATGAAATCTGGGAATCTTGCTGACGTCCGAGTTCTGAGGTTGAGGGAGCCATCTTTGATCACGTTATTGATCAAGTTCTAGCCTGGAAAACCTTCAGAAACCCCACTTCGTACCGTGAAAGTAGATTCCTCATGAATCTGCACTTTAACCTTATAACTTATCTTAATCTTGATGCTTTATCCTGTGTACTTGATGGCCATATTTGCGTTTTTAACTAGGCCAAAAATTTGAATCATCTTGATGTTTGTGTAACGTTTGACTGATTTCTAAAATGCAGTCAAAATGCAGTCAGGAATTCTTCGGGGTTTTTGGGGGGTAATTACGAGCGCATGAGAGAAAATTTATCTTATTATTTGAGGATAAAAATGGGTAATGCGAATTATTGAATAAAATGCGGATGAGCCTGAGAACCAAGTTATTATTTTTTTGGCCTTATCTCTTTTTTCATGTTGGAGGATTGAGAACAAACAGTCCATTGACTTTAACTTAAATCAACATATATGTGTTCATTATATAAATAATACATTTTTGAAATCCCCTTTTAAAGAATCGAGGGTATATTGCTTTGCTGCTGTCTGTCAGTTGGTCGGTCTGTCAATCAGTCTGCCTATTGGTCAACTAAGTTTCCTTCGATTTCTTCACAACCATTGCACTTACTGAAATGAAATGTTGGTATACAGATTAATCATATCAATATCTAGGTCAAGTTTCTTTTGACAGAGTTATGCCCCTTAGAATAAGAATTCGCGAATGAACGGTCAATCAAGAGTTTTAAAAAATATTTCAGCACTATAAAAATAAAAGCGAGTATCTTAAAGCTGCTTAGACCGATTCTAATCACGAAAAAATATATTCCTTTTTCTTCTTGAAAAATAATTGTCCATAAATTGTTTTAACTTTTGTCAAATCATGTCCCCAAAGTCTTTCTTTCAAAAGATTTGAAAATTCAAAAGTTAAAAGAATAATTTTTGTTAGGTCACAAACAAAAAATAATCGGAGTAAATCCTTTGTTGTTATCGCGTGAAATCACCTTCGAAAAATTAAATTTATCGATTATATGTCATGAAGAACAAACTCAAGCATTTTTTTCACAACAAAGCACTTATACCTGTACACAGACAATATGTTTGCCTTAAAGTTTGTAACTTAACTTCTGTTTTAAAAAATCTTTGATATTAGATATAACAGATAAAATTTTTTTTCAAAGGTGACTTCACAACAGATCTTAACTTCCCGTCAGGAACTTCTGATTGTCAATAAGGTTTTTGATCTATGTTTTCCATGTAGGGATTGTTGTAATAAACTACTAAATCAATCTTATTATTTACTTTTATATATTATCTACGTAATGACGTATTTTTATTGTTTAAGATAATATGTGCCTGTTTTGGATTAAGCAGCTTTAATTTCGTGTGTGGTGCTTTTCGCAAAATAACGCAATAATTAATTCATTGTGTATATTTAGGAATCTACAGTATTTATTATGTGATGATAATTAACTCCACGTGTATATTTAGGAATCTACAGTATTTATTATATGATGATAATTAATTCCACGTGTATATTTAGGAATCTACAGTATTTATTATATGATGATAATTAATTCCACGTGTATATTTAGGAATCTACAGTATTTATTATATGATGATAATTAATTCCACGTGTATACTTAGGAATCTACCTTATTTATTATATGATGATAATTAATTCCACATATAGTGAATCATTTAATAAAACAATTATTACTGTTTTTTCGGTCAATACAATGATTTAGCCATCTTCAAAGTACAATATTCACCTTGCCCTCCGGGCTCGGTGAATATTGTACTCCTCAGATGGCTTAATCATTGTATTGACCTCAAAACACAGCAATAATTGTATAATATTATATGATTATAATTAATTCCACGTGTATATTTAGGAATGTACAGTATTTATTATATGATGATAATTAATTCCACGTGTATATTTAGGAATCTACAGTATTTATTATATGATGATAATTAATTCCACGCGTATATTTAGGAATCTACAGTATTTATTATATGATGATTGAATATTTTCCAGCTCCCTGGTTGGCTGCTCTAGACTGATTCAGAACATAAGAGGATCTAGGACATAGGACATGAATGCCCCGTCCAGGCTTCATTACTAAGGCAACATACATGTAAAATGTGTATTCAGCGTATAAATTTTGATGAAGATATCTTGAATAGTTTCTTTAATTTAAAACTGGGTTTCATAAAAAAACTCAAACAAGAGGCCCAGGGGCCACATTGCTCACCTGAGCAAATGGCTAGGAAAAAGCACAAATCAGGGGGGGGGGCTTGAATTTTAACCCCCAGGGGGTCATAATTTAAAGCTAGAACTGTCCAATAGGGACAAATACCCCCCCTGGGTTTTTCAGAGAAGGTGCCAATTCAAAAATACTTTATGGATCTAGAGGTGTTCACAATTTACTTACAAATATTTGCAGTGAAATATAATTGCTCATCATGTTTCTTAATGAATGAAACGAAGGTGCAACCAAATGAAACATCAATACTAATACATTGTAATTCCATTGTAACATTTTTTTTTATTTTTTCATTTTATTTTTTCATTTATTTCTGCGTTAAAAAAATAAATTGCAACTAGTGCTAATTGTAACGGGGACCGTTACAAATGTTCCCCAAACACTCCCCAACTCCCTTTTGGTGCCATATTCCCTGTAAGCTTCATTAAATAATAAAACACTATGTATTTGAGACTTAAACAACGTTTACCCAGAAGTGTACGAGGTTCATTCAAATTTTAGCATTACATGCGTTCACATGTGAATGCGTGTGCGTAATGACCATATCATCTTGTCTACACAATCTATATATTATAATATACTAAATATTAAAGACTTGGTATTTAATCCAAAAGTATTAAAAAATACGCTCATTCAAGTGTATTTTTGATTTTACTCATTTCACGTGCATGCATGAGCATGTGGTGACCATACCTTCTTGTAGAAGTCCATTACATCTATCTTTGTTCTAAATAACATCCTGTTTGGTTGAAAACCAAGGGAGTTTAGCTGTTTAAAGTTTCAGCCAATCAGATTGCAGTGCACGTACACGCAGGTGTATGGATGTGCATGGTGACCATACCTTCTTGTAGAAGTCCTTTATATCTATCTATGTTGCAAATCCCATTATGTTTGGTTAAAAACAAAGGGAGCTATAGCTATTTAAAGTTTCAGCCAATCAGATTGCACCGCACGTGCATGCACGTGTTTTCATGATACCTTGCTATATATCGTGTTGTAGGATATCTTTATGCATGGCTATGTTCAAAATTTCAAAAGATTTCATCAAAAAACAAGAGAGAAATTGAGACTTTAGTTTCAGCCAATCAGAGCAAAGCGCACGTGTATGCCCGTGAGATCTTGCTATTTTGACCATGTCATCTTGTCTATGCTATTAATATATCCTTATATTATGCGTTTCAAAGCATTTCATTCAAAATTGAAAAAGTTACTGTTATATTCATTATATTGGTCATTTCACGTGTTTCACGTGCGCGCTCTTTCAAGCACGTGCGCGCAAAATGACCTTCGTTCTGCAAATCTTCATAACATGTCTATTGATCCTAAAAACATTTCACCTTAGTCGGATGTGTAGTTTACGAGATCATTCGCGGACAAAAAAGTGCCCAGGAAGAAGAAAAATAATAATAACTAGATATGAAATTCGTTGCGATCAACGAGAGGTCTTCCGTCCGATTCCGGAAAGAAAACGTAAAACGAAGCTGAAAATATATATATATATATATAAAAAAAAAAAAAAAAAAAAAAAACCCACACATTTGCACACAAGGAGGATTGAACGCAAGTCGCCAGCATGAAATTCCAACGCTCAAAATATTACGGAATAGTGACCTCTACTCTTAATCTTCTTGTATATACGTGATTCACGAAACAGTGCTTCTCTCTTAAAATTTTCAAAGGCGGACCACTATTCAAAATTTAGCGCCAAACGCCACGAGTTAATCTTCGCACCTTTTCTTTGGAATGTTCTATTAAATACGTGTGATAGCTTCAATGAAATTAAGAAAAAAAAACGTTCTTATATCCAACGTTTGGAAGTTTAGAAATTATATTTACATTTAACACATTTGATAAATTCCATATTGTATATATGCATGTAACACAAAAGCGATGAAACGGTTATAAATTTTTAATTTTTTTTTTCAATTTCACGTTACACCGAAAAACATGGCTCGCCATACATTTACGACAGTCAAGGAATCAGATATCATTTATGCTCAATAACTTGAATCAGGTCTTTTAGACAAGAATGCAAAAATAAAGTCCAAGAAGCGATCTTTAAAAAAAATCGTTTTCTTATTTCTGTTTTATTATTAGTTTAATATGACACTATTGTGCATAGAAAAAAACAGCGGTTGAGATTGATATGTGATATTGATATTGACATAATTGATATTCTTTTTTGAAAAAGTATTATTTATAGGTATGATTTAAGATCTGTTTTTCCGTGGTGCAAAACAAAAGATATTTCATTTACACATTTAGTCTTTTCTTTTTCTACCTTGAGAACCAGCCAAAACCAATTATAGAAGACGTTAGTTTGACACAGAACTGCAACGTAACTACGACGTGACAATCCAAGTATTCCTTTACATTCCATGTACACTTATGTTACTTTTGTTCAAGCAAACGCACGGCTGACTCCATAAACCACTATTGCGAAATGTCGGCGTTGACTGAGACAGCCGCCATTTTGGACCCGCTTCAGATTTTTGAATGCTAATATCTAGATTTAAGATTTATCAACATTCAAACAAATTAAATAGTAAGCATAATAAGGAGGATTTCTATTAAGATACCAAAAATAAATGAAAAATACTGAAAAACAAAAAAGTTAGAAAATACGATATTTTTAAATTTGCATCTCGTAACGACCGGAAGTACTGACGACGCACGAAAAGGTAATTCTGCAAACCAGAAAGTCACAAGCTATCGTCTCCAATAAGTCTCCAGTTCATATCCTCAGCCATTTTCGATAAAAGTGCGCGACAAAATTGCATTTTAAAATCAGGAAATTGTCCATAACTTGGCACCAGAAGCGAATTTTCCAAATTTTTCTTCGGATGTAACAACTTCATATAATGACACATATTTTGTGAAAGTTTCATGAGAAACCGCTGAATAGTTTTCGAGAAATCGCGTGCACAAACTTTTTGTCAAAAAAAAGAATAATAATAAGAAACAGTACAATCACTATAAGGTCTTCCGTGAAGACGGAAGACCTTAATAAGAATAATAAGAAACAGTAGAATCACTATGAGGTCTTCCGTGAAGACGGAATACCTTAATAAGAATAATAATAATAAGAAACAGTAGAATCACTATAAGGTCTTCCGTGAAGACGGAAGACCTTAATAAGAAACAGAGTAAAAACAATATGTTCCCCAACTTCGTTTGGGGAACATAATTATGTGTTATGTCACTCTGCAAACTGATTGTTAAAAAAAAAAACATTATACAAAATCAAATTAATCTTGATATATCAATTTGAAATGCATTTTGAAAATAAAGAACTGGTCATCTATTAATGAAGTGCTTTGACAGACAATAAATTACAATTAAGAGAATAAGAGAAGAGAGATCTTTAATTCTTGTGCCTTATTCCCTGGAGATAAGATAACACACACACTTGATAAGAGATATGCCTTAACAACTTCCAACACCAAACTCATTAATTTATCTTTAACTGGATGCATGTCCAGTCATTATTCCCACGTGACAAATGAAATTACATTATCTTCTGTGCAATGTAAAACCTGTTTTTAACACTTGATGATGTTTCTTTTTTTAAGTTTTTATGAGTAGTTTTAAGCTGTAGTATTTTTGAACAGATAATCTACATTCTATATCTCAAACCTTATACATGAGCCCAAAATGAACAAGTCAATTAAAATAAAAAATAAATCCTGTAAAATGCAAAAAAATTAACAAAAACAGTTGAAAATTCCAGGTGCACACCCTCATATGGTGATTAATAAGTGTACAAATATTCAGATTAATCCTTGCAATAGTTTCTGAGAAACGGTCCGGAAAAAACCACAAAATAAAAATGATTTTTCCTATATATTCCTATGTAAAACTTCGATCAGCCATTTTGGCCCCACCCTACCCCTGGGGGTCATGATTTGAATAAACTTGAATCTACACTACCTGAGGATGATTCCACATGACTTTCATCTTTCCTGGCCCAGTGGTTCTTGAGAAGAAGATTTTTAAAGATTTTTCCTATATATTCCTATGTAAAACTTTGATCGGCCATTTTGGCCCCACCTACCCCTAGGGGTCATGATTTGAACAAACTTGAATCTACACTACCTGAGGATGATTCCTTATGACTTTCATCTTTCCTGGCCCAGTGGTTCTTTAGAAGAAGTTTTTTCAAGATTTTCCTATATATTCCTATGTAAAACTTTGATCGGCCATTTTGGCCCCACCCTACCCTACTAGCCATATGGGGGTCATGATTTGAACAAACTTGAATCTACACTACCTGAGGATGATTCCACATGACTTTCATCTATCCTGGCCCAGTGGCTCTTGAAAAGAAGATTTTTAAAGATTTTTGCCATACATTCCTATGTTAACCTTTCATTGGCCATTTTGGCCCCACCCTACCCCCGGGGGTCATGATTTGAATAAACTTGAATTTACACTACCTGAGGATGATGCCACATGACTTTCATTTTTCCTGCCACAGTGGTTCTTGAGAAGAAGATTTTTAAAGATTTTTCCTATATATTCCTATGTAAAACTTTGATCGGCCATTTTGGCCCCACCCTACCCCTGGGGGTCATGATTTAAACAAACTTGAATCTACACTACCTGAGGATGATTCCACATGACTTTCATCTTTCCTGGCCCAGTGGTTCTTGAGAAGAAGATTTTTTTTTAAATGCCATTAATTTTTCTCTAATTCATAATTATCTCCCCTTGGAAAAGGGCGCGGCCCGTCATTTGAACAAACCTGAATCCCCTTTACCCAAGGATACTTTGTAGCAAGTTTGGTTGAAATTGGCCCAGCGGTTTTTGAGAAGAAGATGAAAATGTGAAAAGTTTACAACAACGACAACGACAACAATGATGACAAAGACAACGACCGACAACGGACAAATTTTGATCAGAAAAGCTCACTTGAGCCTTTGGCTCAGGTGAGCTAAAAAGTATTTCTATTTGAAAAGTGTCTATTTAATTTGTCCTTTAAATATGTCTCTGAATTTTTTCTACCCTCTAAAACTCCATCTCTAACAATGAAGAAATGTTGATGGACTTCCAATCCCCTGGTAGACTGTGTAACTTCACTGACATCTTGACGTTTTCCTCTTAATCTCTTCAGCAGTGTTGTTATTCCCCTGGACGACTTTGTAGCTTTGCTGACATTTTGACTTTGCCCTCTTAATCTCTTTAGTAGTGTTGTTTTTCCAGCCTCAGCACATCCAACAAGTATTCCTCTGGCGTGGAAAACAGTTGTCTTCTCCTTCCTCAGAAACTTCTTCAACTCATCCACTTTATTTATATCATCACTGCTTGGATCTATAACAAAAACAGTCTTGTTCTCAGCATAGACATGAAAACACATGCATGAAGCACTAGAATTTGAATTTTTTTCTAATGCACTTTACAGGTGTTCCAGGAAAAAAATAAGTTACTCTAGATCTGTTATTTTTATATCTTATCTTTCTAAATCAGTCTCAGAATATTATCTGGTATTATTGCTTTGGTCGATTGAAATTTGTCACAAGTGACATTATGTCAATGTTTAATAATTAATATTAGCTGATTGTACAGGTATCGGTAAGAGTTATCTTTATTTGGGGATTAGGAGTTATCGTTTATTTCATTTAGTACGCACTATTTGTTACTGAGTTGTACTTGTAGCTATTTTTATCAATGTACACTGTATACTCGTCTAACCCGTTTGAGTAGTTTGGTCAGTTAATTATACTGGGTGTTGGCTAGTGTTTGTCAGATGAGGTCTGGATGCCGGGAGTTATACTTTACCCATGCTGAGTGATCTTGGGTGTGCCTTTTATATTACCCATGCTGTGTGAACTTAGTGTGTATTGTTTCCCCTGCTGTGTGATCTTGGGATTCAGGGATGTTTTGTAGCAGTGTTGAGAGCAAGACCTGGGGGTCAACAGTATGATTTTTATGTATAAAATGCCACAGCTCAGTAAGTTTTTACACTTTGTAATATTTTTGTTGATCGCTTTAAAGAGCAATTTTCTTTGGAAAACTGTTAGCAATATAGCGAGCATGTATATATTTAAAATGCTCTAATTCATTTACTTGTTAAACGGCAAAAATATCTTCTTCTGTAATTTGTTTGTAAAATCTAGTATATTGAACAGATGTGTGTTTTGAATATTTTATTAGAAAACCCTATGAAAATTGTAGGTGACCAAAATTGTATATTAAGCTTCTGTTCTGGACGGGAGGATTGGTGTATGTGGTGAGGCTAATTTTAGGATATGGTGGACTGGAAGGGACAATATGGTGGACCATACATTGTGACGTGGTGTGAAGTGTGAATCTGTCCAGTGATGACCATGATTGAACTTTTCGCCGTTTTCATGTTTATTGTACATATGTAGATAAATTTGTTGTTTATTATTTTGAATCTTGTTATTTCTTGGTGAACAGGAGGTCTTCCAAAATATTATTTGTTTTGGGTTGTTAATGCGAATTTAAAGAACCCATCACAACTTGAGGTCAGTTGTGACAAAATTAAACATTTTTTGTCAAAAAAAAATTAATTCCTCTGTTTAAAGTTTACAAACATAGATAATTAGATTCTACTTTTGTAGCAGAAAAATAGTTATGTCTTTTACTCATGAAACAAGAGGTCCATGGGCGACATGAGTCACCTGAGTAACTTTGGAGATGCCTTTTTTCAACCAGAATCCCCCCCCTTGTAATACGGTTTGTTCCCATCTCGCCTTAACTGTTAAATTTAGAATTCTCATTTCGCCTTAGTAAGCTCTCAGGTGAATTGAGGTGATGAAGATTTAATATATTTAGCATAAAGTATTTTTGGCATTATATGTATTATTTCATTCACTGTACATGCTGTACTCATTCATTGTACTGAACTGTTAAATTCAATCTAAAAAAATTTATTATTTAAATTTTTATATCTACCCAGTTATAATATTTACAAATACTAAAATTCCCATTTCGCCTTAGTACTTCTTAACATTTTCTTACCTATATTTAACAATTAAGGCTAAATGGGAACACACCTGTAATACATATTGAGGCTATATCCTCCCCCTCCCCGGGGTCATGATTTTAAAAATTTAGAATCAACACTACCCAGAATGCTTCCATATAAAGCTTTACTGGCTCAGTGGTTCTTGGAAAGAAAATTTCTAAATTTTTTCTATATATTTCAATGTTAACATGGTTAAACGTGGATTACCTATTGTGTCAATGTGGCACCACCCGCCCTACCCCGGGGGTCATGATTTTGCCAATTAGAATCAACACTACCCCCATGATGCTTCAACACAAGTTTCAGCTTTCATGGCCTGTTGATTCTTGAGAAAATGATTTTTAGAGAATTTTTCCTATGCATTTCTATGTAAAACTAGGATCCCCTACCGTGACCCCGCTCTTAGTATCCCCAGAGGTCATAATTTTAATCGTTTTGAATTTTCATTTCCCAAGGATACTAAGTTTCATTTTTTCTTTGCCATTGGTTCTTGAGAAGAAGATTTCTAAAGATTTTCCCTACATATTTCAATGTAAAACTGGGATTCCCTATTGTGGTTCCGCCCTACCCCCGGGGGTCATGGTTTTAACAATTAGAATCTACACTACCCCAGGGTGCTTCTACATAAGTGTCAGGTTTTCTGCCGAGTGGTTCTTGAGAAGATTTTTAAAGATGTTTCCTATATATTTATATATAAAACTTATATTGAAATCACACCAAAACTGTAGGAGGAGTTGCATTTTGAAACAATTTTACAGAAATTTCTATATATAGTAACCATGGCAACATCGTTCATTGAAATTAAAAACCGATATAGAGAATCATGTACCTTAGTGTAGTCTTCTTGAGTGCCTAGTTATATTGAAATCAGACCAAAACTGTAGGAGGAGTAGCATTTTGAAACAATTTTACAGAAATTTCTATTTTTAGTAACCATGGCAACACCTTTTATCGAAATCAAAAAACAAATATAAAGAATTGTGTATCTTTGTGTAGTCTACTTGTATGCCAAGTTATACAACGTTCACCTTTTATCGAAATCAAAAAACGATATACAGAAATGTGTATCTTTTAGTTATCTACGTGTGTTAAGTTATATTGAAATCAGACCAAAACTGTATGAGGAGTAGCATTTTAATGAATTTCACAGAAATTTCTATTTTTAGTTTCCACGGCAACACCTTTTATCGAAATCAAAAACCGATATACAGAATTACGTATCTTGGTGTAGTCTACTTGTGTGCCAAGTTATATTGAAATCAGTCCAAAACTGTAGGAGGAGTAGCATTTTGAAAAATTGTTTACAGACAGACGGACAGACAGACAGCTAGACAGACGGACGGACGCTGGACACATTACTATCGCATAAGCTCTTCTATTCTCTGACCAGTAGAGCTAAAAACTAACTGCGTCATCTTATCAACCTTAAGAAGTTTTAACAAGAGGCCCAGGGGCCACATCACATCACATTTGCTTGTTTTCTTTCATTTTTGTTCCTGAGAATTATTCACTTTTTAACATAATGCATTGTGTAAATACAGAACAAAAAGGGTTTTTTCACTAAAACAGTACTTAAAAGAAAAAGATCAAATAGCATGATAAAGTGAGACACTTTGTGACACCTCCTTCCCATCAAAACTTACCCCCCCCCAAAAAAAAACAAAATTGTGTGTGTGTGAGGAAGGGAGAGGGTGAGGGAGTGTGTGTGTGAGGGTGTGTGTGTGTGTGGTGAAGTTGGGGGTGGGAGGGGGGGTTACACTGATATGACTCTATAATTCTGGCATTGGTTTCATTTTAACCATAAAATCTCCATGTAATATACATGTAAAATGTCAACTCAGTACACAGTGTAGATTTCCCCCACACCTGCTACAGAAATACACAACATTCCTAGACAGACATGATCAATGGTGGTTATATCTCACTGTCAGTACTGTACAAAATGTTTGTAGTCACTGTGATTGAACTTTGTTTGAACACATTGAATGACGTATTCAAAGTATATATCATCTAATAATAAGAATGATAAGAAAACTAGGACATTACCCCCCCCCCCCCCCCAACACTCATGAACCCCAATTCTACAATTATTTTTCCATTTCCTGACATTTGTAGTGATCTATAAATTTAACCTAGCATTTAGCACCATTTAGCAGAGGAATATGAAATATCATGTTAACCCAAATAGAAGACAGTATCAATGAGAAATATTTTACCATGTTTACAAATCATTAGACATTCTTTACAATATCGGTAATTGTTTGTCAAAGTCTGACAACAAAGTTAACAACTAAGTACACATCAAAATAACCCTAATTAAATCTAATCTGAAAATCAAATCCTTATTAATTTGACAACTTATCTATTAATATCCTACCTTAAAAACTTTTCTTGTTACATAACACAAGTTAGAATTCAATTAACCATGTAATGTATTTACACTTAAAGCTATCAGTAGGATTATTCATTAGCGTCCTGTAATTACACATAAAACAATGAATATACTATATTATACACACTAAACATTGTAAACAAACATATAATAATACTTCAGTATAACTTACCAGTCAGATTATCCCCTCCATAGATAAGTCTGTAGATGTTCACTGTGTTGTGGCGGTATGATCCTACCCAGACAGAGCGGGTGATGTCATCATAACTCAGGCTGCATGGTCTGTATATCCCGTGTTGTACTGTATCTATCTCTGTCAGGTACTGACCATCTTTATCAATGATCTGTACTGTGTTGGTGTAAACATCACACAGCAGGATGTGTGACAGCGCGTCAGTACAGATTCCACACGGCTGTAGTCCTGATCCTGATAGAGGACGTGTGTAGGAGAAGCGATGTCTCCCTCTTCTGTCTGTCACCACTACAGCACCGCAGTAATAGTCAGACGCAATAACATCTCCATTGCTGTTCTCTGTGATGTAGAGAGGATCTCTATACAGATCCTGACCTGTGTTGTGGTGCTGTATGGTCTGTATGTGTTCTCCTGTGTTAGTGTAACGGTTTACCTGGCCTGTCCATGTATCAGTATTATACATCCCGACCAGCAGGTCTCCAGTGGAGGGGGAGCTGAAGACACAGTTTGGTCTCCATGGTGACGTGTATGGTATCACTGTGGTCTTTACTTTATCTTTAGATCGTTTTATGATGTTAAAATCACTGTCTATGTAAATCACAGCACTATCCCGTGTCACAGTATGTACTCCAGCACCATTATATTTAGCAAAACCTGTCACTTTATCTAGTGTGTCTCCTGTCGTGTTAGTTAAGATGAGATTGCCTTTATTATCACTGATCCAGACCCGGTCTGTTGACACGTGGGTAATGTGTTTACACCCACTAACACCAGACACGGTGACAGATTTCTGTAACACCAGTCTATACATCACTGACACCTGACGTCGTTTTCCTGTGACTTTGTAATGCTGTGTTGGTTTCAGTCAGAGAGATCTCTCTGTAAATTACAACATTGTTCTAGAATTATCTACATCAGGAACACATCTCTGTTTATAAATAACAAATGTACTCATTGTAAAATGTTTTGGTTGTAAATATTATACTGTGTTAAACAATTAAATAGAATTAACAGATAAACATAAATACCTGGACACTGGCTTCTCAATGCTTTGTCTCTATTCATAGCAGCCTCCAAGTGTTCTCAATAAAACCTGTCTAACAAAGCAATATTTATAAATTAAAACACATATAAATTGTGCCATACTGGAAAACAGTTCAGATTCTTATAGATGTTAACATGAAATCATTTAAAACCTGACATTCAATAACATTGTATTTACAATTCAGTCTATAAACTTTATAATTTACAGAAGAAAATTCATGATAAAATCTGCATTCTTACCATCACTAATTCATAGTTATTACAATAAAATGTTAGATAGAAAAGTTCTACAGTAACTATAAGACTCTATAGAAGGGTATGATTACTGTGTACTTTAACACAGTTATAACAAGAGGCCCATGGGCCACACCGCTCACCTGAGCACACTGGCTAAGATGGATTGATTGTATACTGTTTAACGTCCCTCTCCAGAATATTTCACTGATATGGAGACGTCACCATTGCCGGTGAAGGCTGCAAATTTTGGCTTAGCTCTGCACTCTGGGCAATTGAGCAGGGAGGGATCGTTATCGTGCCACACCTGCTGTGACACGGGGCCTCGGTTTATACGGTCTCATCCGAAGGACCGCCCCATTTATTCGCCTTTTACGATAAGCAAGGGGTACTGAGGACCTATTATAACCCGGATTCCCATGGGACTCACTGGCTAAGAAATAAAAGTTTTTTTTTTTTTTTCTGGCTAAGAAATTAAAGCAGAAATCACTTCAGTATTGAGTAGTTAAGATGGGAGGGGGGGGGGGTATCGGGGGGGGGGGGATTCTGAAATTTTAAACTACTAACTACCCGATGATGCTTCCATACAACAAATGCCATTACTGTTTTTGAGCAGATGTTTTTTCCCTATTTATTCATTTGACCCCCTCCCTCCCATTGTAAATTATTGTAAATTGTACTTATAATTTTCCAATTGTGGCCCACCCTACCTACCCCCTACTTCACATACATGACTTAGTTATTAGGCATTAGTTAAACCTGTCAAAATGGTGAGTTCTTCCTCTTCTTTAGCTTTACATACTTCAACAGCACATACTGGGAGACCTGTCAAAATAAACATAGTACAATGAGTAAATATTTCTGTATAGCTTCAATGTCTTGAAAACTAATGTGATTGTATGGTATATTTTTGATTGTTCATGGAAATGTAGACCTGAATTTTGTCAAGTCTTTAAAATACCAACCCCTTATATTTAACAAGAGGCCCATGGACCACATCACTCACCTGAGACCTATGGCTAGGAATTAAATAAAAGAAGAAATCACTTCACTATTGAGTAGTTTAGACCGGGAGATGTTAAATTTTAAACTACCAACTACCCGATGATGCTTCCAAACAACAAATGCCATTACTGTTTTTGAGCAGATGATTTTTCCCTATTTATTCATTTGACCTCCCCCCCCTCCCATTGTGGCCCAGCCCTAACCATGGTAGCCCTCATTTGAACCAGTATGACTTTGTACTACCTGAGGATGCCTCCATATTTATATGATTAAACATTGCTTTTCTGTTCTTGGGAAAAAATTCCTTGATATTCATAGATTTCCAATAGTGGCCCACCCTACCTACCCCCTACTTCACATTCATGACTTGAACAAACTTGAATCAACACTACGTAAGGATGCTTACATAAAGATATGACCAATCATGGCTTTATAGTTCTTAAAAAGAAGTTTTCAAAAATTTGATTCTCCAATGTATTCATTCCGATGTAAAACTTTAATCGTCAATTGTGGCATAGCCCAACCCCTGGGGGTCATGATTTGAACAAATTTGAATCTACACTACCTGAGGATGCGTCAACATAAGTTTCATCTTTTCTGGCCCAATGGTTTTGGAGAAGAAGATTTTTAAAAGATGCAATTAATTTTTCGCTAATTCATAATTATCTCCCCTTGGAAGAGAGCCTGGCCTTTCATTTGAACAAATTTGAATCCCCTTTATCCAAGGATACTGTGTGCCAAGTTTGGTTGAAATTGGCTCAGTGGTTCTTGAGAAGAAGTCGAAAATGTGAAAAGTTTACAGACAGACAGACGCAGGACAACATGTGATCAGAAAAGCTCTCTTAGGCCTTTGGCTCAGGTGAGCTAAACAAACTAAATTTAGGCATTAGTCAAACCTGTTAAAATGGTGATTTCTTCCTCTTCTTTAGCTTTACATAGTTAAACAGCACATCCTGGGAGACCTGTCAAAATTAACACAGTACAACGAGTAAATATTTCTGTATAGCTTCAATGTCTTAAAACACTAATGTTATTGTATGTTATATTTTAGATTATTCATGGAAATGTAGACCTGAGTTTTGTCAGGTCTTTAAAATACCAACCCCTTATATTAAACAAGAGGCCCATGGGCCACATCGCTCACCTGAGCACTATAGCTAGGGGGAAAAAAAGCAGAAATCACTCAGTATTGAGTAGTTTAGACAGGGGAATGTGAAATTTTAAACTTCCACCTACCCGATGATGCTTCCATACAACAAATGCCATTACTGTTTTTGAGCAGATGATTTTTCCCTATTTATTCATTTGACTCCTCCCCCCATTGTGGCCCAGCCCTATCCGTGGTAGTCCTCATTTGAACCAGTATGACTTTTTTAAAATTTCTAACACTTTTTCTTCGATATCTTTTTACATACAAATATTTCGTTAAGACATATAGAACAAAAGAAGTGTAAAATTACTTGATCTTTCAAACGGTATCTCGAAAAAAGGGCTGGCCCCTATAATTAAGGACCGAGAAGGGCCCAACGTTTTCCCTTTATATCTCAAAAAGTAAGGAGAATTTGTGATATGTCAAAGAAGCAAAGTTGTTCAAAATGCTAAGCTTAATCTACCTGGATCGTCAAAATTCATCCGGCGACGTCACTTCCGGTCAAACCGGAAGTAGTACGAAAATGCAAATTTTTGCCGTTCTTGACATATTTTTGGGTAGCACATGTCACTGGAAGCATAAAAACTTAATTTTCCGTCCGTCCACATCACTTCCGGTCAAACCGGAAGTAGCCAAAATAGCTTATTTTCTAAGGTTTTGACGCGAAATTTAATTTTAAAGTCAATGGAGACAACTTAGCTCATTGCTTTCTTTTGTTGACGTCACTTCCGGTCAAAACAGGACGGAAGACCTACTCGTTGCTTTGCAACGAGCTTTGCTCTAGTTATTCTTATTTTCTTCCTGGGAAAATTTTGTCCGCGAGTGATCTTGTAAACTACACATCAGACTAAGGTGAAATGTTTTTAGGGTCAGTAGACATGTTATGTAGATTTGCGGAACAAAGGTCATTTTGCGCGCACGTGCTTGCAAGAGCGCTCACGTGCAACATGATAAATGACCGATTACATTGATATAGATGTAACTTTTTAAATTTTTGATGAAATGCTTTAGAACTCATAATAGAAGGATACATTAGAAGTATAGACAATATGACATGGTCAAAATAGCAAGATCTCACGCGCATGCACGTGCGCTGCACTCTGATTGGCTGAAACAAAAATCTCAATATCTTTTTTGTCTTTTGACGAAATGCTTTGAAATTTTGATTATAGCCATGCATTACGATATCCTACAATATGATATATAGCAATTATCATGAAAACACGTGCATGTACGTGCGCTGCAATCTGATTGGCTGAAACTTTGAATAGCTATAACTCATTTGGATTTCAACCAAAGAGGATGGGATTTGAAACATAGATAGATATTATGAACTACTACAAGAAGGTATGGTCACCATGCACATGGATACACGTGCATGTACGTGCGCTGCAATCTGATTGGCTGAAACTTTAAACAGCTATAACTCATTTGGATTTCAACCAAAGAGGATGGGATTTGAAACATAGATAGATATTATGCACTACTACAAGAAGGTATGGTCACCATGCACATGGATACACGTGCATGTACGTGCGCTGCAATCTGATTGGCTGAAACTTTAAACAGCTATAACTCCCTTGGTTTCCAACCAAACAGGATGGGATTTGGAACATTGATAGATATAATGGACTACTACAAGAAAGGTATGATCACCATGCACATGCGCACGTGCGTGTATGTGCGCTGCAGTCTAATTGGCTGAAACTTTTAACAGGTATAACGCCCTTGGTTTTCAACCATATGGGGTGGGATTTAGAACATAGATAGATGTAATGATCTTCTACAAGAAGGTATGGTCACCGTGCTCATGTATGCACGTGCGTGCACGTGAAATGAACAAAATCAAAAATACACTTGAATGAGCGTATTTTTATTACTTTTGGATTAAATACTTTAATTTTTTGTTTATTAAAATATATGGATTGTGTAGACAAAATGATATGGTCATTACGCACAGGCATTCGCATGCGCACGCTTGCAATGCTAAAATTTAAATGAACTTCGTACACTTCCAGGTAAATGTTAAAGTCTCAAAAACATAGAGTTTGTCTTATTTAATGAAGCTTACAGGTAATATGGCACAAAAAAAGAGAGTTGGGGAGCGTTTGGCGAACATCTGTAACGTCCGCGTTACAATTAGCACTAGTTCATTTGTTTAATTTATATAGAATTAATGAACATGTATATATTTTCTCTATATAATCAATAGAGGCCATAAAAATTCACAATTTTGGTAGAGGCATTCTTGCGCATTATAACTACACGTATTTTTATTTTTATATAAATTTATTTAAAACCCAGGAGCAGGGACGAAAATTTTCTAAGAATTTATGTATTTTCACAATGTAATCAATAGAGCCCAGCCTAACACCAAACCCCTGACCCTGGGGCCATAACATTCACAATTTTTGAAGAGGCATTCAATTGCTCATCATAAATATGCACTTAGTTTGTTTAATAAACAAGAGCAGAGAAAAAAGTTTTTCAAACAATATCTACATTTTCATTATAAAATCAAAAGTCCGACCCTTACACTAGAACCGTTAACCCAGGGGCCATTAAATTCACAATTTTGGAAGAGGCATTTTTGCTCGTTATAATTGCTCATTATAATTATTTACTTAGTTAGTTTGTTTAATACTCAAGAGCCGCTCTGCGAAAAGGAAAAGACGTACGCTCAAATTGGTCCCCTGCTCTAGACTTTCGGGTGTAATTACTCCAACAAAATTGCATACGTAAAGTGAAAAAAGATAGAAGTACACCCTCAGTGAACCCTCAGATATCCGGATGCTTCAGTATCCGGACGATTTTTCATCGGAACGAAATTTTTAAATGTTATTTTGTCTTGTTTAACTGGTGATTCAGATATCCGGATGCTTCACATATCCGGACAAATTGACTGGGAACCAAAGCGTCCGGATAAATGAGGGTCCACTGTAAATCGTACTACTGTGAAGCCTTTAAAGTGTAAAAAAAAACCCAGAAATTTTGTTTTTGTCAAATGAATTACCATCTGTTGGGTGTTAGAAAAGATAGGGGGTTGGAGTTGAGCAACATAAATGCAATATTATAATATTTATATGATATACTAGCATATTAGTTTAACATATATGGATTACGTTGTGTGACATGTGGTCTCCCCTATGATTTTACTAATCCATGTAAAGTTATAGTTTCTATTTGATACAGTGCCTAACCTTGATCTCCTTACTAGTAGCGACTCAGAGTAAATGACATCCAGTCTCTGCATTCGCAGATCTCAAACAAGCAGGGGGAGAAGGAAGATCTTGCCCTCTACCACCCCTACCTCCTCATTTCGCTCGGACTTTTCACCGATCCTTTAATATAATGGAAAAATCATTTGTTAATAAATCATTCTATGTGTCCTTTGTCTTCCTTATGAGGTCATGTCTCAAGAGGCGATCTCATCATTTTAACACTATTTAGCAAACCCCTGATTTTATTTATCTTACAAAAAAGATGTACACCCATATCAAATTCATAAACCAATCAAAACTACATTAAAAAAAGAAATAAAACTTTAAAAAGTGCATCTAGTGTGATTAACTTTTGGATCGATACATATACTGTATTTGAAGACAAGCAAGTTGACATCCTATAAAATTCCAATTACATACATTTAGAAAATCCGGAGAAATTGTACACTTTTTTCCTCGTCAAAAAATTAGGGTAGCAACGTTTTTTTGGAGTGGATTTGAAAAACAATTCTACGCATACCATGATTTTAAATTATTGCCTACTTAAAACTTTCAGTGACATCGTAATAACGTACAACATAAGATTCATATACTACAATTTAAGCTATGAAATCCCTATTGATGTACATATAAGACCCTGCGTGTTAATTTTTATAATCCATAATCTTTATGCGAATACCAGAGGTAACAAAAAGTTTATTTGACCAGGGGTCACTTTATATTGTAAATCATCATGGGGACCAGACAGGCACGTCGCAACAGGTGGAGGGGGGCTGCCCAGCCCCCACTTTTTTCCCAACAGTACCTTTACTATTGAAAATGTCCATTGAAAGAAAGGTTGGTTCCCCCCCACTTCTTCCCACAGTATAATGATATGATGGAAAATACAGTATTGTATGCAAAAAAAATTGAAGTGAAAGGAGGAAGTTGGCCTTGAATTACCTATCTTTTTTTGCTTGTCAACCTTTTCAGGTAATTAAAAAAATGTCTAGTAGCCC